>NC_092168.1:28797183-28817183 GCF_045791955.1 Oncorhynchus clarkii lewisi | reverse complement strand
TTGCCACTGAGTGAAATGTCCATTTTTATAGTTTACTCTGTTTGTCGTCTCTCTGTTTGTCGTCTCTCTCCCTCTCTACTCTTGCAGCTGCTCAAATGCAGTCAACGGATTGTTTCAAAGAAGAACGATGCTGCTTTCCACTTTGCTTTTAAATCATTCTTTTTTTTATTCCTACAGTTCATCCAAGTGTTTTGTATATCACACATCAATTCGCCATTGCAATACTTGGTAAAAACAAAACGCTATTCGATTTTTGGCCCATCGTCCAGCCCTATCGTATAATTATTTTCAACTACTGTATATTGTGATTCAGAAATCCATGGCTGGGCTACAACTGATATGAAGCATCATTAAAACAGATCTGTTCTGGCCTGCTGGTCAAGTTGACCAGAGCTGGCTAACCTCTGTAAAGTTTTACTGTGAGTTTTACAAGCCTGCTTGTTCCTTTAAACTGATCAGTTCATCTGCTGTAGAGCGAGCAGAGGGAGATATTTTATAGGTTTAACTCTTCAGTATAACACGACATGGCCAGAACAGCAGTATTATGTGTGTGTGTGTGTGTGTGTGTGTGTGTGTGTGTGTGTGTGTGTGTGTGTGTGTGTTGTGTATGTTTTACGTGAGTGTGTGTGTATGTTTGTGTGTGTGCATACGTGCACGCATGCATCAGGCCAGAGTGAGTTAACAGGCAGAGAGTGCAGTGAGGTGGAGACCGACTCTGATTGTGGACCAGAGGTCAAAGTAATTATTTCACCGTTTTCCGAGTAATTACCTTTAAGAGGCTGAGAATGTGTGAGTGTGTGAGAATATCTGTGTTAAGGAGCCTCAGGAGGGAGGGTGAGATTCAAGCCAATAGAACTCAATAAAAATGGATTATCTTGTAAAGGTGTAGCCAGTTTCATAGAATTGTTCAGTGTATAACCAACAACACATTTTGTCCAAGGTTTTCTTCTGGGAAGGATTCTTTAGGCTCCATCTGGCCAGGCATAACATACTTCATACATACATAAATATCACGCCAATATTTAATTAGTGATATGTTTGTTTTTCTCTCATTCTTATTGTATAGTAAGATGTGGTCTGTACGTACTCCTGGTGACCACTCCCTCCAGCCTGATGATGTTTGGATGGTCAAACTGTCCCATGATTGACGCCTCGGACAGGAAGTCCCGCCTCTGTTTGTCGGTGTATCCTGCCTTCAGCGTCTTGATTGCCACACAGATCTCCTTCTTACTGGGCAGACGCAGACGACCACTGCACACCTCCCCAAACTCACCTAAACACACACACATACACACACAGAGCGTTAATAACACACACATGCACTGTCACCAAGGACCTGAGGCTACAATCTATTATTGATTACTTTTCATCAGAATAACTGTTATCATTTATTTCAGTTGGATCAGACCCGTCAGAGAGTCTTGCTTCATTTCATAAATACCCACATTAGGCCATTATAAGCATGTGCAGTCATATGTCTTTCTTGGAATCCATTTCCCTCATTGAGATAACAATGACAAATTGAAGCTTGACTACATTGGCCACAGTCTATAAATGACCATTCTACTTTCCATATCATATAAAGCACTATGACACTCATCAGAACTGACCAATTATAATTCCAGCATAGTGAGGACATGTACAGTATCATTCCAGCATAGTGAGGACATGTACAGTATCATTCCAGCATAGTGAGGACATGTACAGTATCATTCCAGCATTGTGAGGACATGTACAGTATCATTCCAGCATAGTGAGGACACGTACAGTATCATTCCAGCATAGTGAGGACATGTACAGTATAATTCCAGCATAGTGAGGACATGTACAGTATAATTCCAGCATATTGAGGACATGTACAGTATCATTCCAGAATAGTGAGGACATGTACAGTATAATTCCAGCATTGTGAGGACATGTACAGTATAATTCCAGTATAGTGAGGACATGTACAGTATCATTCCAGCATAGTGAGGACATGTACAGTATAATTCCAGCATAGTGAAGACATGTACAGTATCATTCCAGCATAGTGAAGACATGTACAGTATAATTCCAGCATAGTGAGGACATGTACAGTATAATTCCAGCATAGTGAGGACATATACAGTATAATTCCAGCATAGTGAGAACATGTACAGTATCATTCCAGCATAGTGAGGACATGTACAGTATCATTCCAGCATAGTGAGGACATGTACAGTATCATTCCAGCATAGTGAGGACATGTACAGTATCATTCCAGCATAGTGAGAACATGTATAGTATCATTCCAGCATAGTGAGGACATGTACAGTATAATTCCAGCATAGTGAGGACATGTACTGTATCATTCAAGCATAGTGAGGTCATGTACAGTATCATTCCAGCATAGTGAGAACATGTACAGTATAATTCCAGCATAGTGAGGACATGTACAGTATCATTCCAGCATAGTGAAGACATGTACAGTATCATTCCAGCATAGTGAGGACATATACAGTATAATTCCAGCATAGTGAGAACATGTACAGTATCATTCCAGCATAGTGAGGACATGTACAGTATCATTCCAGCATAGTGAGGACATGTACAGTATCATTCCAGCATAGTGAAGACATGTACAGTATAATTCCAGCATAGTGAGGACATGTACAGTATCATTCCAGCATAGTGAGGTCATGTACAGTATCATTCCAGCATAGTGAGAACATGTACAGTATAATTCCAGCATAGTGAGGACATGTACAGTATCATTCCAGCATAGTGAGGACATGTACAGTATCATTCCAGCATAGTGAAGACATGTACAGTATCATTCCAGCATAGTGAGGACATATACAGTATAATTCCAGCATAGTGAGAACATGTACAGTATCATTCCAGCATAGTGAGGACATGTACAGTATCATTCCAGCATAGTGAGGACATGTACAGTATCATTCCAGCATAGTGAAGACATGTACAGTATCATTCCAGCATAGTGAGGACATGTACAGTATCATTCCAGCATAGTGAGGACATGTACAGTATAATTCCAGCATAGTGAGGACATGTACAGTATCATTCCAGCATAGTGAGGACATGTACAGTATCATTCCAGCATAGTGAGGACATGTACAGTATAATTCCAGCATAGTGAGGACATGTACAGTATAATTCCAGCATAGTGAGGACATGTACAGTATCATTCCAGCATAGTGAGGTCATGTACAGTATCATTCCAGCATAGTGAGAACATGTACAGTATAATTCCAGCATAGTGAGGACATGTACAGTATCATTCCAGCATAGTGAGGACATGTACAGTATCATTCCAGCATAGTGAAGACATGTACAGTATCATTCCAGCATAGTGAGGACATATACAGTATAATTCCAGCATAGTGAGAACATGTACAGTATCATTCCAGCATAGTGAGGACATGTACAGTATCATTCCAGCATAGTGAGGACATGTACAGTATCATTCCAGCATAGTGAAGACATGTACAGTATCATTCCAGCATAGTGAGGACATGTACAGTATCATTCCAGCATAGTGAGGACATGTACAGTATAATTCCAGCATAGTGAGGACATGTACAGTATCATTCCAGCATAGTGAGGACATGTACAGTATCATTCCAGCATAGTGAGGACATGTACAGTATAATTCCAGCATAGTGAGGACATGTACAGTATAATTCCAGCATAGTGAGGACATGTACAGTATCATTCCAGCATAGTGAGGACATGTACAATATAATTCCAGCATAGTGAGGACATGTACTGTATAATTCCAGCATAGTGAGGACATGTACAGTATAATTCCAGTATAGTGAGGACATGTACAGTATCATTCCAGCATAGTGAGGACATGTACAGTATCATTCCAGCATAGTGAGGACATGTACAGTATCATTCCAGCATAGTGAGGACATGTACAGTATAATTCCAGCATAGTGAGGACATGTACAGTATCATTCCAGCATAGTGAGAACATGTACAGTATAATTCCAGCATAGTGAGGACATGTACAGTATAATTCCAGCATAGTGAGGACATATACAGTATAATTCCAGCATAGTGAGAACATGTACAGTATCATTCCAGCATAGTGAGGACATGTACAGTATCATTCCAGCATAGTGAGGACATGTACAGTATCATTCCAGCATAGTGAGGACATGTACAGTATCATTCCAGCATAGTGAGGACATGTACAGTATCATTCCAGCATAGTGAGGACATGTACAGTATCATTCCAGCATAGTGAGAACATGTATAGTATCATTCCAGCATAGTGAGGACATGTACAGTATAATTCCAGCATAGTGAGGACATGTACTGTATCATTCCAGCATAGTGAGGTCATGTACAGTATCATTCAAGCATAGTGAGAACATGTATAGTATCATTCCAGCATAGTGAGGACATGTACAGTATAATTCCAGCATAGTGAGAACATGTACAGTATCATTCCAGCATAGTGAGGACATGTACAGTATCATTCCAGCATAGTGAGGACATGTACAGTATCATTCCAGCATAGTGAGGTCATGTACAGTATCATTCTAGCATAGTGAGGTCATGTACAGTATCATTCCAGCATAGTGAGGACATGTACAGTATCATTCCAGCATAGTGAGAACATGTACAGTATAATTCCAACATAGTGAGGACATGTACAGTATCATTCCAGCATAGTGAGGACATGTACAGTATAATTCCAGCATAGTGAGGACATGTACAGTATCATTCCAGCATTGTGAGGACATGTACAGTATCATTCCAGCATAGTGAGGACATGTACAGTATAATTCCAGCAAAGTGAGGACATGTGCAGTATCATTCCAGCATAGTGAAGACATGTACAGTATCATTCCAGCATAGTGAAGACATGTACAGTATCATTCTAGCATAGTGAGGACATGTACAGTATCATTCCAGCATAGTGAGGACATGTACAGTATAATTCCAGCATAGTGAGGACATGTACAGTATCATTCCAGCATAGTGAGGGCATGTACAGTATAATTTCAGCATAGTGAGGACATGTACAGTATCATTCCAGCATAGTGAGGACATGTACTGTATCATTCCAGCATAGTGAGGACATGTACAGTATCATTCCAGCATAGTGAGGACATGTACTGTATCATTCCAGCATAGTGAGGACATGTACAGTATCCTTCCTGCATAGTGAGGACATGTACAGTATCATTCCAGCATAGTGAGGACATGTACTGTATCATTCCAGCATAGTGAGGACATGTACAGTATCATTCCAGCATAGTGAGAACATGTACAGTATAATTCCAACATAGTGAGGACATGTACAGTATCATTCCAGCATAGTGAGGACATGTACAGTATAATTCCAGCATAGTGAGGACATGTACAGTATCATTCCAGCATTGTGAGGACATGTACAGTATCATTCCAGCATAGTGAGGACATGTACAGTATAATTCCAGCAAAGTGAGGACATGTGCAGTATCATTCCAGCATAGTGAAGACATGTACAGTATCATTCCAGCATAGTGAAGACATGTACAGTATCATTCTAGCATAGTGAGGACATGTACAGTATCATTCCAGCATAGTGAGGACATGTACAGTATAATTCCAGCATAGTGAGGACATGTACAGTATCATTCCAGCATAGTGAGGACATGTACAGTATAATTTCAGCATAGTGAGGACATGTACAGTATCATTCCAGCATAGTGAGGACATGTACTGTATCATTCCAGCATAGTGAGGACATGTACAGTATCATTCCAGCATAGTGAGGACATGTACTGTATCATTCCAGCATAGTGAGGACATGTACAGTATCCTTCCTGCATAGTGAGGACATGTACAGTATCATTCCAGCATAGTGAGGACATGTACTGTATCATTCCAGCATAGTGAGGACATGTACAGTATCATTCCAGCATAGTGAGGACATGTACTGTATCATTCCAGCATAGTGAGGACATGTACTGTATCATTCCAGCATAGTGAGGACATCCCTATCCCTCTGAGGTATGAAGCCTCTCTGGTGGTGTCACGCCCTGATCTGTTTCACCTGTTCCTGATCGTCTCCACCTCCTCCAGGTGTCGCTTGTTTTCCCCAGTGTATTTATCCCTGTGTTTCCTGTCTCTCTGTACCAGTTCGTCTTGTTCGTCTCCAAGTCAACCAGCGTGTTCCCATTCTCCTGCTTTTTGCGTTCTCCTTTTTCTAGTCCTCACGGTTTTGACCCTTGCCTGTTTCTGGACTCTGTACCCACCTGCCTGACCATTCTGCCTGCCTTGACCACGAGCCTGTCTGCCACTCTGTACCTCCTGGACTCTGATCTGGTTTTGACCTTTTTGCCTGTCCACGACAATTCTCTTGCCTACCCCTTTGGATTAATCAACATAGTAAGACTCCAACCATCTGCCTCCTGTGTCTGCATTTCAGTCTCGCCTTGTGCCTTGATAGGTGGATAGCTTCTCTGGTGGATAGGATCACAGAACACAAAAACTTTATTAGACACAAGGACGAGAACTACCCTCTAGCAGCCCACTTTATCCAACACCAACATACAGTCAATGAACTGAAATGTTCTGGGCAATAGAGAATGCAAAAAAGAGGCTAAATGGATCCACCTCCTAGATACTGTTTATCCCCATGGACGTAACAAACTACAGCTAAACTAGTATACTTAGCCTTTCCTAGACTGACTAGTCTATAGCCTCTTGTGTACTTTACTTGTTCTTCTGAATTATAGTATATTCACTATATTGTGCTTCTTTTTTATGGAACGTGTTTTACACACCAGTTCATATACTGTCCTTTATGCACCAGTTCATATACTGTCCTTTACACACCAGTTCATATACTGTCCTTTACGCACCAGTTCATATACTGTCCTTTACACACCAGTTCATATAATGTCCTTTACACACCAGTTCATATACTGTCCTTTATGCACCAGTTCATATACTGTCCTTTACACACCAGTTCATATAATGTCCTTTATGCACCAGTTCATATAATGTCCTTTATGCACCAGTTCATATACTGTCCTTTACACACCAGTTCATATACTGTCCTTTATGCACCAGTTCATATAATGTCCTTTACACACCAGTTCATATAATGTCCTTTATGCACCAGTTCATATACTGTCCTTTATGCACCAGTTCATATACTGTCCTTTACACACCAGTTCATATACTGTCCTTTACACACCAGTTCATATAATGTCCTTTACACACCAGTTCATATAATGTCCTTTACACACCAGTTCATATACTGTCCTTTACACACCAGTTCATATAATGTCCTTTACACACCAGTTCATATACTGTCCTTTACACACCAGTTCATATACTGTCCTTTACACACCAGTTCATATAATGTCCTTTACACACCAGTTCATATACTGTCCTTTACACACCAGTTCATATACTGTCCTTTACACACCAGTTCATATACTGTCCTTTACACACCAGTTCATATACTGTCCTTTACACACCAGTTCATATACTGTCCTTTACACACCAGTTCATATACTGTCCTTTACACACCAGTTCCTATACTGTCCTTTACACACCAGTTCATATACTGTCCTTTACACACCAGTTCATATAATGTCCTTTACACACCAGTTCATATACTGTCCTTTACACACCAGTTCATATACTGTCCTTTACACACCAGTTCATATAATGTCCTTTACACACCAGTGCATATACTGTCCTTTACACACCAGTTCATATAATGTCCTTTACACACCAGTTCATATACTGTCCTTTACACACCAGTTCATATACTGTCCTTTACACACCAGTTCATATACTGTCCTTTACACACCAGTTCATATAATGTCCTTTACACACCAGTTCATATACTGTCCTTTACACACCAGTTCATATACTGTCCTTTACACACCAGTTCATATAATGTCCTTTACACACCAGTTCATATACTGTCCTTTACACACCAGTTCATATACTGTCCTTTACACACCAGTTCATATAATGTCCTTTACACACCAGTTCATATACTGTCCTTTACACACCAGTTCATATACTGTCCTTTATGCACCAGTTCATATACTGTCCTTTACACACCAGTTCATATACTGTCCTTTACACACCAGTTCATATACTGTCCTTTATGCACCAGTTCATATACTGTCCTTTACACACCAGTTCATATAATCTCCTTTATGCACCAGTCCATATACTGTCCTTTACACACCAGTTCATATACTGTCCTTTATGCACCAGTTCATATACTGTCCTTTATGCACCAGTTCATATACTGTCCTTTATGCACCAGTTCATATAATGTCCTTTATGCACCAGTTCATAGAAGTAGTGTTGCAGATGTGCGTCCTGATGCACAATGCTGATCTGCTCCTATATGTATTCTTTTGTAAATCTTTTCTGTTAATAGTTCACTAAAGTTTACTGCAAAGGTCTGGCCGCCTACTCTTCTTCTTTCTTAGATAGTTTCACTAGGCAGGACGTTGTGGTAGAGAGACCACTTCAACATCAGAAGGGCAGGTCAAGCATCACTCTGATACGGCTGGTGACAGGGACTTGGCTAGAGAGGAGGGGGTGTGTGTTTGTGAAGGACAGTGACGTCACAGCAAAAACATGCCAAGCCCTCTCTCCGGGATGATCATTTCCCATAGCTGAGTTGGATCAGAGACGCATGATCGGTACTGAGTCAGAGACACACACACGCAAGGAGGCATATCACACGTACACACACATTCAGAGGGTCAGTAGTACTGGCCTGAGATTGGGTCTGGAAGAATTTAGCAGAATAATTACAGGCTGTCTAAACAGAGCAGCACGCAGCCTGCTGGGCTATGGGAGGGGGGGTCACAGCTGGGCTGTGGTTGGCCAGTGGACAGGCTGGGAAACGACCAGCACCAGAGTCAGTATTACCCTACCCTCCATCCACTCCTCTGATAAGCAGGGGAAGTGATTTGATTAATGAAACAAACTCTCTCTGCTTTCTGCTTTCAGGCTTTGATGTCTGCAGGTCATCTGTAAGGTGATGCCTTGTGTTTTAAAACAACCATCCAGAGAGAGTCTTTCAGATCTACTGCAGGGTGTCAAGTACACGGCCCGCGAGGGCGTCCAATCCAGCTCCCGGGGGGTTTGCATAATTTAAAAAAATAATATACACTACCGTTCAAAAGTTTGGAGTCACTTAGAAATGTCCTTGTTTTTGAAAGAAACACTATTTTTTTGTCCATTAAAATAACATCAAATTGATCAGAAAGTCTACAGTGTAGACATTGTTAATGTTATAAATGACTATTGTAGCTGGAAACAGCTGATTTTTAATGGAATATCTACATAGGTGTACAGAGGCCCATTATCAGCAACCGTCACTCCTGTGTTCCAATGGCATGTTGTGTTAGCTAATCCAAATGTATTATTAAGTCTAATTGATCAATTGAAAACCCTTTTGCAACTATATTAGCACAGCTGAAAACTGTTGTTTTGATTAAAGAAGCAATAAAACTGGCCTTCTTTAGACCAGTTGGGTATCTGGAGCATCAGCATTTGTGGGTTCGATTACAGGCTCAAAATGGCCAAATACTTTTCTTCTGAAACTCATCAGTCTATTCTTGTTCTGAGAAATGAAGGCTATTCCATGCGAGAAATTGCCAAGAGACTGAAGATCTCGTCCAACGCTGTGTACTACTCCCTTCACAGAACAGCGCAAACTGGCTCTAACCAGAATAGAAAGAGGAGTGGGAGGCTCCGGTGCACACCTGAGCAAGAGGACAAGTACATTAGAGTGTCTAGTTTGAGAAACAGATGCCTCACAAGTCCTCAACTGGCAGCTTCATTAAATAGTACCTGCAAAACACCAGTCTGAACGTCAACAGTGAAGAGGCGACTCCGGGATGCTGGCCTTCTAGGCAGAGTTGCAAAGAAAAAGCCATATCTCAGATTAACCAATAAAAATAAAAGATTAAGATGGGCAAAATAACACAGACACTGGACAGAGGAACTCTGCATAGAAGGCCAGCATCCCGGAGTCGCCTCTTCACTGTTGGCTGAAAAGTTGCTTCCTTCTCCTCTGACAATGTTCCCCAACTCTGAGGATTTTTTTCTTCCAGCAGGACAATGCTCCTTGCCACACAGCCAGGTCAATCAAGGTGTGGATGGAGGACCACTAGATCAAGACCGTGTCATGGCCAACCCAATCTCAAGACCTGAACCCCATTGAAAACTACTGGAATGTGATCAAGAGGAAGATGGACGGTCACAAGCCATCAAACAAAGCTGAGATGCTTGACTTTTTGCACCAGGAGTGGCATAAAGTCACCCAACATCAATTATTTTTTATTTTACCTTTATTTAACTAAGCAAGTCAGTTAAGAACAAATTCTTATTTTCAATGACGGCCTAGGAACAGTGGGTTAACTGCCTTGTTCAGGGGCCGAAAGACAGATTTTTACCTTGTCAGCTCGGGGATTCCATCTTGCAACCTTTCAGTTGCTAGTCCAACGCTCTAACCACTAGGCTACCTGCCACCCCCCACTTTGTCAATGTGAAAGACTGGTGGAGAGCATGTTAAGAGGCATGAAAGCTGTGATTGAAAATCAGGGTTATTCCACCAAATATTGGTTTCTCAACTCTTCCCAAGTTAAAACATTATAATTGTGTTGTTTAAAAATGAATATGATCTTATTTTCTTTGCATTATTTGAAGTCTGACAACACTGCATCTTTTCTGTTATTTTGACCAGTGGTCATTTTCTGCTAATAAATGCTCTCAATGACAATATTTTTATTTAGAATTTGGGAGAAATGTTGTCAGTAGTTTATAGAATAAAACAAAAAAATATTCATTTTACCCAAACATACCTATAACTAGTAAAACCAGAGACTGAAAATTTTGCAGTGGTCTCTTACTTTTTTCCAGAGCTGTATAGTGCATTTCAGAAAGTATTCAGACCCCTTGACTTTTTTCACATTTTACAGCCTTATTCTAAAATGGATTCAATAGTTCCCCCCCCCATCAACCTACACACAATACCCCATACCCCATAATGACAACATGAAAACAAGTTTTTAGAAAATGTTGCTAATTTATTACAAATAAAAAACTGAAATACCTTATTTACATAAGCATTCAGATCTCAAGGACGCTTAATGGAAACAGATGCACCTGAGCTCAATTTCAAGTCTCATAGCAAAGGGTCTGAATACTTAGGTAAATGTCATATTTCAGTTTGACATTTTTGGGATATTGTGTGTAGATTGATGAGGGGGAAAAACAATTGAATCCATTTTAGGACTATTTTTTGCACATTTTGACAGCAAGGAAATATAACACATTTTCAGTGCAGCCCTCTGGACCTTGCTGAAGACCAAATGCGCCCCCCGGGACAAAATTTGTTTGACACCCCTGATCTACAGGAACAGCTAAACTCTAGAGGGAGTGTATACTGCATTCTACTCTGTAAGTTCAGGTCTTGTAGAGTGAGGTCTGTATGATGGCTTTACAGCCAGAGGGACTTAGGAGACTAACATGCTGCTGCTGTGTGTGTGTGTGTGTGTGTGTGTGTGTGTGTGTGTGTGTGTGTGTGTGTGTGTGTGTGTGTGTGTGTGTGTGTGTGTGTGTGTGTGTGTGTGTGTGTGTGTGTGCGTGCGTGTGTATGTGTGCTCTCCCACTGCCTGCTATTCCCATGAATCACAATGCATTAACTTCATGTCTACACTCCTGCTGAAGACATCAGGGGGAGAGAGGAGAGGTGGAGAAAGGAGAGAGAGGAGAGGAAGAGAGAGGAGAGGTGGAGAAAGGAGAGGTGGAGAGAGAGGAGAGGTGGAGAAAGGAGAGGTGGAGAAAGGAGAGAGAGGAGAGAGAGAGGAGAGAGAGGAGAGGTGGAGAGAGAGGAGAGAGAGAGGAGAGGTGGAGAGAGAGAGGAGAGAGAGAGGAGAGAGAGGAGAGAGAGAGAGGAGAGAGAGGAGAGAGGAGAGAGAGAGAAGAGAGAGAGGAGAGAGAGGAGAGAGGAGAGAGAGAGGAGAGAGAGAAGAGAGATAGGAGAGAGAGAGGAGAGAGGAGAGAGAGGAGAGAGAGGAGAGAGAGAGGAGAGAGAGGAGAGGTGGAGAAAGGAGAGAGAGGAGAGGTGGAGAAAGGAGAGAGGGGGGAGAGAGGAGAGGAGGAGAAAGGAGAGAGAGGGGAGAGAGAGGTAGAGAGGAGAAAGGAGAGAGAGATAAGAAGAGAAAGGAGAGAGAGAGAGATGTAGAGAGGAAGCTGTGGGGGGTGTAAAATAATATCCCATCTGGAGGTGCGGTACTTTTACCCATAGTCCTCTGCTTCAGCAGCATGCACTCTATTAAATTCAGTGAGGCAGGGAGGACTTCTTCCGTCTCCCTCTCTACATCCCCTTTCTCTATCCATCAATCCCTATCACTACCTCCACTCCCCTTCCGACCATCTCTCAATCCAACCCTTTATCCATATCACCTTTTCCTCCACCCCATCCCTCACTCTTCTTCCCTTCCTCCCTCCCTTCCCTGCCTTTCCCTCTCTCCCTCCGTAGCAGGAGAGGAGGAAAATGAAGCTCTCCAGCTGAGGTGTTAAATGAATCTCATTCTCACCACATTCAGAACAAACACACTTCACTCTCAAATAGCTCCTCTTTGTGCCTCTGAATGCCAATGTATGTGACGTATATTTGGGATTGCTGTGAATTTAATGTGGGACATTTTGTTCAAGATGTCTTACTGTAGGTAACCGTATCTGAATGCTATGTGTTATTGACATGTTTGGGATTTAAAAATACATTTGATTGATATATATATATATATATATATATATGTGTGTGTGTGTGTGTGTGTGTGTGTGTATGTGTGTGTGTGTGTGTGTGTGTGTGTGTGTATGTGTGTGTGTGCGTGTGTGATGTCTCTTGTCTCACCTGCTCCCACCACCTTGTCGATGGCGATACAGGAAGCATCCAGCTCCTTGGCAAACTCATGGACGGCCTGACTGGGGTCTTCATAGGTGTGAGGGTCTACGTAGGTCCTTATTCCTGGCAGACGCACTGAGGAGGGAGAGGGAGAGAGTTGGCAATTGTTTCATTGGGAGAACCAGAAGCTGTGTGTGTGTGTGTGTGTGTGTGTGTGTGTGTGTGTGTGTGTGTGTGTGTGTGTGTGTGTGTGTGTGTGTGTGTGTGTGTGTGTGGTTTTAGAATGTGTTAGCTATAGGAATAGGCAGTGGAGACTAGAGAATTTGGCTGGGTCACAAAACACATTACATCATGTGACATGTATGGATGACTCACCCATCAATAAGGCCAGTCAATGGTTCATATGTAAGAACAACACTAGGTTGGTTTATGAGTGTGGCCAGCCCCAATGAAAACACATTTCTGTTCAAATAAACCCCAATCAGGAGATGGATTATACTGTACACAAACATCTTGGCCCTGTACCTAACTAACGCTGAGGTGGGGGTATAATGACTCAATGTATTTTAGAAGAACCATTGACAGACAAAGAGACAGAGAAAGAGACAGACAGGGAGGGGAGAGAAGTGAACTTACGGTGACCGTTGCCAAAGTGCAGTCTCTTTTCATCAGGCTGTTTAGACTTGCTGTAGCCACAGAACCTGTCAGTCACAATGATAGAGATTAAGGTCACACCTTTACCCATCAGCCTTCACTCCCCCCTTTCCCTTGCCTTACATCTGAGGGCATAGCACATTGTTTGTGTTTGTGTGTGTGTGTGTGTGTGTGCAGAGGGGAGCAGCAGTCAGTCCAGTCTACGATGGCGTGTTTTTCTTTGCTGTGAGCCAGAACAGGATCTGTTGGACTAGTAATGAGCCTGAGAGTTCTACTCTCACTACAGCACTGACTGCCAACATCAACCCCACACGCAGGCACACACACACACCTCTCACATCGGGGCTGGTACACCACACACACACACCTCTCACATCGGGGCTGTTACACCACACACACACACACACCTCTCACATCGGGGCTGTTACACCACACACACACACACACACACCTCTCACATCGGGGCTGTTACACCACACACACACACCTCTCACATCGGGGCTGTTACACCACACACACACCTCACATCGGGGCTGTTACACCACACACACACACACCTCTCACATCGGGGCTGTTACACCACACACACACACCTCTCACATCGGAACTGTTACACCACACACACACCTCTCACATCGGGGCTGTTACACCACACACACACACCTCTCACATCGGGGCTGTTACACCACACACACACACACACACACCTCTCACATCGGGGCTGTTACACCACACACACACACCTCTCACATCGGGGCTGTTACACCACACACACACCTCTCACATCGGGGCTGTTACACCACACACACACCTCTCACATCGGAACTGTTACACCACACACACACCTCTCACATCGGGGCTGTTACACCACACACACACACCTCTCACATCGGGGCTGTTACACCACACACACACACACACACACACACACACACACCTCTCACATCGGGGCTGTTACACCACACACACACACCTCTCACATCGGGGCTGTTACACCACACACACACCTCTCACATCGGGGCTGTTACACCACACACACACCTCTCACATCGGGGCTGTTACACCACACACACACCTCTCACATCGTGGCACACAAAATAAAAAAAGCAACAGGAGCATGCTGTATAGACCAGGGATCATCATGCTGTATAGACCAGGGATCATCATGCTGTATAGACCAGGGATCATCATGCTGTATAGACCAGGGATCATCATGCTGTATAGACCAGGGATCATCATGCTGTATAGACCAGGGATCTTCATGCTGTATAGACCAGGGATCATCATGCTGTATAGACCAGGGATCATCATACTGTATAGACCAGGGATCATCATGCTGTATAGACCAGGGATCATCATGCTGTATAGACCAGGGATCATCATGCTGTATAGACCAGGGATCAGATATGCCGAACAATAAAATAAAAACTTTGGGGGAAGGTAAATCAAATCCCCCCTGGGCCGCCAGTTGGGGAACCCTGGTATAGGTGTATTACTTAGCATTAGTAGGGATGGGATCTAGCCTTCCCACAGCATCCTCACAGTACAGTATGTCTCTGCATGTGTAGGCCAACCCCCCGGGTAGAAAGAGACATGTATTTGGAGATGACAGTGTTTTGTGCATTGTGATTGGTGTACAGACCTGCCAATCACCACGTAGAGGAGGACGGAGAGCAAAATAATGGCTACAGAGGAAGAGATGGCTATCAACACCACCTGACTACTCTCACTGGAGATAGAGAACGCTGAGTGGGAGGAGAGAGAAACCAGAGAACAAGGGAGGAGAGATAAAGGTTAGCATATACAAGCACAGGTCAATGACAAAAATCTAACTATTGAATCACTGACATCCTTCACTAGGTGTTGAATTACAAAATACAGTATTTAGACTCTTCAACGGTATATAATAAGGTGGGATCAGAGCTGTACTTACAGTCAGGGCTTGTCTCAAACTCAAAGCTCCTGCTGCTGGCTCCGTAGCCTGCTGCAGTCCTGGCCCTGATCTGGAGCAGGTAGGAGGTGTCTGCCTTTAGACCGCCCAACGTCACGTTACAACCCTTAGAGCGCAGGATGGTGTAGCTGGTCTCCTGCTCCTGCTACAGGGGGCGAGAGTGAGGAAGGAGCGATGGAGAGAGGGAGGAGGAAGAGAGACAGAGTGAGAGAGAGAGAGTGAGCGAGAAAGAGAGAGAGAGAGAGAGAGAGAGAGAGAGAGAGAGTGAGCGAGAGAGAGAGAGAGAGAGAGAGAGAGAGAGAGAGAGAGAGAGAGAGAGAGAGAGAGAGAGAAAAGACAGAGGTTACTATCAGTCCATGGAGGAATGTGTATAATAATGTATACAGGCATCTGTGTACTGAGACTGTTGACACATCGGGTCACCCATCAGGGACAGGTCAGTACCAAGGGAAGAAAATGGTTGTTTGCAATCAGGTGTACACTATAGAGCTCGGCCACAACACACACACACACACACACACACACACACACACACACAACCCAGCATGGTGAATTACAACCTTAATATTTTGCATCTCTACAGATCTTAGTGCCGCCTTGATCCCTCCACCAGCCTAACAGAACTAGATTTACTGTTTCGGGTCTACGTTCAGCCCATTGTTTCCAGATGTCGGGGACGGTACAGGAGGTAGAGAGGAGGGATTCACAGAGATGTATAGGATTCCCTGAGAGTCCAAGCCTTAAAGCTTATGTTGGCTGTCATACCAACCCTGTCCTCATTGAGCCAGAGAGAGGTACCAACCCTGTCCTCATTAAGCCAGAGAGAGGTACCAACCCTGTCCTCATTGAGCCAGAGAGAGGTACCAACCCTGTCCTCATTAAGCCAGAGAGAGGTACCAACCCTGTCCTCATTGAGCCAGAAAGAGTTACCAACCCTGTCCTCATTGAGCCAGAGAGAGGTACCAACCCTGTCCTCATTGAGCCAGAGAGAGGTACCAACCCTGTCCTCATTGAGCCAGAGAGAGGTACCAACCCTGTCCTCATTGAGCCAGAGAGAGGTACCAACCCTGTCCTCATTGAGCCAGAGAGAGGTACCAACCTCTGTGTGTGTGTGCGTGTGCGTGTGCGTGCGTGCGTGCGTGTGTGTGTGTGTGTGTGTGTGTGTAATTGTCAAGTGTTACCAGTTACCAGAGACAGACTATGGTTACAAAATGTTGTCTCTTCCACTAATCAGTACAAAATAAAGAATAAAAAGCCCATGTGTGTAAGAGCAGAGCGGACCATTCAATATAGTGAGTTGATCTTCTACAAATATACACAACATACAGAGGCTAAGATTTGAAATGTTTTCATTTGACATTTCTTGGCTGCTCTTTAGAACAACAGCCAATCATATTGTCCTGCTGTAGACACCTCCCCTAAGAGTCTGTGGTAGATCAGAGATGACTTTCAGTATGTGATGAGGAGTGAGGTAAGAGGGTTCAGACCGTACAGCTAATATTCTCTGATTAGTGCATCCTCTCTGTCCAGTGCACCTGGATGTAGAACTAATGCCATCATGCATCATCACTACTCCCTTTCATCTAGAGAACTCTAGGTACACACATAAACACACAAACACACACATACACACACACAAATACACACACACACAAACACACACACACACACACACGCACGCACGCACGCACAAACACACACACACACACACAAACAAACACACACACAAACACACGCACATGCACACACGCACACACGCACACACACAAACACGCACACACACACACACACACACACAAACACACGCACACACACGCACACACAAACACACTCACACAAACACACACACACACAAACGCACACACACAAACACACACACACACACACAAACACACACACACACACACGCACACACAAAACACACTCACACAAACGCACACGCACACACACAAACACACACACAAACACACGCACATGCACGCACGCACACAATACCCAAGCTGTAGAGCCCTCTCTAAACCAAACATCATGTCCAATAAGCTGATTCAATCTCTCTTTACAGACCCAATAACAGACTGGTGATACGATACAGATCACACACACACTACTCACACAAAGACACACCATTTACACACACTGTGAAAACACACACACACAATTCAGAGCCACTAATGGAGTGCATCAGGGATTTATGGTGCAAGAAGCCCTTTAAAATAACTTCAGTCTTCCTGTCTGAGAAGAGAAACCAACAACCTCACCACCCCTCCTCAGGACTGCTGTGTGATACCTTTTCCATGTGCCTTGTATAATACCAGTCTTCATCAGGCAGAAATCTTTCCCAGCTCGTCACTGTTCACTGCCCTCCACATCATGTGATCCCCTGGAAATCACACGCAGGTGTGCCCAGGCTCCTTGAGCTCTAAGCTGCATTTTGCAAGCCGTGCGATTGTACCCACTCTCTTTGTATGATGTTGGCGGAATGTCTATATGTCCATCATGTTCCGCTCTGACTATCTAAATAGTGCAGTCTGGTGATCTGGCCCTGGAAATACTGACTGAGTGTGAGCAGAAGGAATAGAACTGATGTAAATACAGAATGTATTTCAGAAGCATTCCTTTCCATCTCAACCCCAGGATAAATAAACACTGAAATTAAAGTTGATCTGAAAGTTTCTCTCTCTTTTCCAGATTAATGAGATAAAAACAGAAAAATAAATGTTTAAGTGTATTCCCACAAACTCTATTTTCATCAAGTGCACTAAAAAGCCTTATCTACGACTGAGAGTCATTTAGCCTTGAGCTAGGAAGACCAAACCGTACGTCTTGAGCATGGAGAGCCGGGTGAGGGGGAGAGAGGTAACAGAGAATAGGAGAGAGGGAGAAGGAGAGTGTATGGATGGGAATTCCCAATTTCCCAGACATGGTTGATTTATTATTATTTTATTTTACCTTCATTTAACTGAGCAAGTCAGTTAAGAATAAATTCTTATTTTCAATGACGGCCTAGGAACAGGGGCAGAACGACATATTTTTACCTTGTCAACTCGGGGATTCGATCTTGCAACCATTTGGTAACGCTAGCTACCAATATCACCCCTTAGCTTAGTCAGTTAGCCTTTCATACATACTGACTACTTTTTCCTGTTCTACACGCCACCAGGCCAGTATCCAATACAGTGCCTTGCGAAAGTATTCGGCCACCTTAAACTTTGCGACCTTTTGCCACATTTCAGGCTTCAAACATAAAGATATAAAACTGTATTTTTTGGTGAAGAATCAACAGCAAGTGGGACACAATCATGAAGTGGAACGACATTTATTGGATATTTCAAACTTTTTTAACAAATCAAAAGCTGAAAAATTGGGCGTGCAAAATTATTCAGCCCCTTTACTTTCAGTGCAGCAAACTCTCTCCAGAAGTTCAGTGAAGATCTCTGAATGATCCAATGTTGACCTAAATGACTAATGATGATAAATACAATCCACCTGTGTGTAATCAAGTCTCCTTATAAATGCACCTGCACTGTGATAGTCTCAGAGGTCCGTTAAAAGCGCAGAGAGCATCATGAAGAACAAGGAACACACCAGACAGGTCCGAGATACTGTTGTGAAGAAGTTTAAAGCCGGATTTGGATACAAAAAGATTTCCCAAGCTTTAAACATCCCAAGGAGCACTGTGCAAGCGATAATATTGAAATGGAAGGAGTATCAGACCACTGCAAATCTACCAAGACCTGGCCGTCCCTCTAAACTTTCAGCTCATTCAAGGAGAAGACTGATCAGAGATGCAGCCAAGAGGCCCATGATCACTCTGGATGAACTGCAGAGATCTACAGCTGATGTGGGAGACTTTGTCCATAGGACAACAATCAGTCGTATATTGCACAAATCTGGCCTTTATGGAAGAGTGGCAAGAAGAAAGCCATTTCTTAAAGATATCCATAAAAAGTGTTGTTTAAAGTTTGCCACAAGCCACCTGGGAGACACACCAAACATGTGGAAGAAGGTGCTCTGGTCAGATGAAACCAAAATTGAACTTTTTGGCAACAATGCAAAACGTTATGTTTGGCGTAAAAGCAACACAGCTGAACACACCATCCCCACTGTCAAACATGGTGGTGGCAGCATCATGGTTTGGGCCTGCTTTTCTTCAGCAGGGACAGGGAAGATGGTTAAAATTGATGGGAAGATGGATGGAGCCAAATACAGGACCATTCTGGAAGAAAACCTGATGGAGTCTGCAAAAGACCTGAGACTGGGACGGAGATTTGTCTTCCAACAAGACAATGATCCAAAACATAAAGCAAAATCTACAATGGAATGGTTCAAAAATAAACATATCCAGGTGTTAGAATGGCCAAGTCAAAGTTCAGACCTGAATCCAATCGAGAATCTGTGGAAAGAACTGAAAACTGCTGTTCACAAATGCTCTCCATCCAACCTCACTGAGCTCGAGCTGTTTTGCAAGGAGGAATGGGAAAACATTTTAGTCTCTCGATGTCCAAAACT
>NC_092168.1:28779683-28794683 GCF_045791955.1 Oncorhynchus clarkii lewisi | reverse complement strand
AGACAGAGAGCGAGATGGGGGAGACAGAGAGAGAGAGAGAGAGAGAGGGGGAGAGAGAGAGAGAGAGAGAGAGAGAGAGAGACAGAGAGAAAGAGAGAGAGAGAGAGAGAGAGAGAGAGAGAGAGAGAGAGACAGAGAGAGAGAGAGAGGAAAAGACTGAGACTGTTGACACATCGGGTCACCCATCAGGGACAGGTCAGTACCAAGGGAAGAAAATGTTTGCGATCGGGTGTACAGGAGTGGTCTCGTGCAGCCAGAGATGGGGGAACTATATCCTATGCTCACACAAAAACCAATATAACAGAGCAGCCACAAAGCTCTGAGGAGCTTAGAAATGCCAATTTCTCTAGGAATGATTAAAAACATGTCACCACGGCTAATTTCACTATCAAATGTCACCCATAGCTCTGTCCCATAGCTGTCTGACTCCATTGAAAACCAGCCATTCGTTCTACACTAATTTCCTCACAGAGGCCCTGCAGACACATTTAGTGTCAGCAATAAAACTACACTCCATTAAGACTGGTCAGGAGAGGACAGGAGGAGGAAGAGAGAAAGCTGGTTGGCTGGTTGGTGTTTCAGTGTGAGAGAGTGTGTGTCAGATACACAGACAGTGTGAGGGTGTGTGTGTTTGCCCATGTGTGTGTGTGGTCACCCTGCCCAACCGTTTACCCACTAGACTGTGGAATGTTTTTTCTGTGTGAGAATGGTTGCCATAGTAAATGGCAATAAAGCTCTCTCCCTAAGAACCCCTGATCACCCTTTTCCCTCTCCCCCTCACCCTGTCTCCACACTCTCCCTCTCGTTCTGATTCTCCCCCTCACCCTGTCTCCACACTCTCCCCCTCACCCTGTCTCCACTCTCTCCCCCTCACCCTGTCTCCACTCTCTCCCCCTCACCCTGTCTCCACACTCTCCCTCTCGTTCTGATTCTCCCCCTCACCCTGTCTCCACTCTCTCCCCCTCACCCTGTCTCCACTCTCTCCCTCTCACCCTGTCTCCACACTCTCCCTCTCGTTCTGATTATCCCCCTCACCCTGTCTCCACTCTCTCCCTCTCGTTCTGATTCTCCCCCTCACCCTGTCTCCACTCTCTCCCCCTCACCCTGTCTCCACTCTCTCCCTCTCGTTCTGATTCTCCCCCTCACCCTGTCTCCACTCTCTCCTCCTCACCCTGTCTCCACTCTCTCCCTCTCCCCCTCACCCTGTCTCCACACTCTCCCTCTCGTTCAGATTGTCCCCCTCACCCTGTCTCCACACTCTCCCTCTCGTTCTGATTCTCCCCCTCACCCTGTTTCCACTCTCTCCCTTTCGTTCTGATTCTCCCCCTCACCCTGTCTCCACTCTCTCCCTCTCCCCCTCACCCTGTCTCCACACTCTCCCTCTCGTTCTGATTCTCCCCCTCACCCTGTCTCCACTCTCTCCCCCTCACCCTGTCTCCACTCTCTCCCTCTCACCCTGTCTCCACACTCTCCCTCTCGTTCTGATTCTCCCCCTCACCCTGTCTCCACTCTCTCCCTCTCGTTCTGATTCTCCCCCTCACCCTGTCTCCACTCTCTCCCCCTCACCCTGTCTCCACTCTCTCCCTCTCGTTCTGATTCTCCCCCTCACCCTGTCTCCACTCTCTCCTCCTCACCCTGTCTCCACTCTCTCCCTCTCCCCCTCACCCTGTCTCCACACTCTCCCTCTCATTCTGATTGTCCCCCTCACCCTGTCTCCACACTTTCCCTCTCGTTCTGATTCTCCCCCTCACCCTGTCTCCACTCTCTCCCTCTCGTTCTGATTCTCCCCCTCACCCTGTCTCCACTCTCTCCCTCTCGTTCTGATTCTCCCCCTCACCCTGTCTCCACTCTCTCCCTCTCGTTCTGATTCTCCCCCTCACCCTGTCTCCACTCTCTCCCTCTCCCCCTCACCCTGTCTCCACACTCTCCGTCTCGTTCTGATTGTCCCCCTCACCCTGTCTCCACTCTCTCCCTCTCGTTCTGATTCTCCCCCTCACCCTGTCTCCACACTCTCCCTCTCGTTCTGATTCTCCCCCTCACCCTGTCTCCACTCTCTCCCTCTCCCTCTCACCCTGTCTCCACACTCTCCCTCTCGTTCTGATTGTCCCCCTCACCCTGTCTCTACACTCTCCCTCTCGTTCTGATTCTCCCCCTCTCTCCCTGACTCTCTCTGATCCACTGCCAGGGTAAGAGGGAGAGAGGCCCACTATGTTAGAGCCCACTGAGGTGCCAAACCCCGATCCTCTTCCCTCCTCCCCAACCCAGGGCCCAGCACCCAGAGAGGAGCCAGAAGACTACCCCAGGGAGACATTAGAACAGAGGACAACCAGGAGGGGCTGGAATAAGGGAGAGAGAGGTAGAATAAGCTCACATGTTGTCTCTTTCTTCAGTTAATGGAATCAGTCGAACAAGAACAGGGCTGCAAGGGGACAGCAGAGAACAGTACTAAAGCATGAGTGGTGTTTGTGAACCGACCTTCTGGTAGTATTTGACCTCGTAGTCCAGTATGATGCCGTTGGGTCTCTCTGGTTCCAGCCAGGACAGAGAGATGCTGTTACGAGACGTACGGTCCTTCCTGATCACAGTCACTGGAGAAGGGGCTATAGAGAGGGCGTTGGGGGGGGAACAGAGAGAGAGAGAGATGATTGACCATATAGCACAACCTATAGCAGTTCACAGGAAGTTCATGCAGCATGTTCAGTCAGCAGTTTGTATCCTGTTAATAGTTCCTATTGAAGGGGTTTCTGTTGGTTCCTGTTGGTCTAATTGAGTTGATTAGTCCACCAGAGGAGGTCCATACTGGAAGGGGGACAGCAGTCATAACATACATCCACACAGACTGCATCTATACTACAGGCCAGAGTCTCAGAGATCAACCCCAGAGCCAGCAGGCACCATGATATCATCCTCAATGTATAAGGTAACATCAGAGGATATATAAACCTCATCCCTCCATGCATGCCCCCAGTGTATTACCCTCCCTCCATCCCTCCCTCTCTCTCATGTCGCATCGCCTTGGGAGCTCACATGGTCTCAATCTGGCACTGTAATTTAACTTAGGACTCCCTCCATCTCCCCCGCCATTCCTCTCTCCCCTCTTTTTCCACTTTTACAGTTGTCTAATTGCTAGCTGGAGCTGAGAGGCCAGGCTGCCATATGAAGACTGAGCTTTAATTTTATTAGACCAGAGGAAACAACATGTTTGTCTTTGAAATGTTCGAGCCTGTCTTGATTCTGATGATACAGCTTCAGCTGTTTTTCTCCACTAGAAGTGATTTTCTCTCTGTTAATGAATCCATATGGAGCGAGCGAGTCTAATTTCAGTCTCCACCGTCTGTCTGTCTGTCTGTCTGTCTGTCTGTCTGTCTGTCCCTCGCTCTTTCTCTCATTCCCTTTGTTTCTGATAGTGTATAGCTGTTGTTTTATTGGTTATGTAGTTTACGGGTGCAATGATTTATTATGTCTGGGCTGAAGACTGGTTTGATGTTGGGTTTCTCTCTCTCTCTCTCTCTCTCTCTCTCTCTCTCTCTCCAATCCTCTGTGAACAGCTCTGGGGAGCTTCCTGGTCTCAAGAGAGATTCTTCTCTCTCTTGCTCTCTCAGTCTCCCAAACAAGTCCCAATAGCCCACTGCAGAGAGGAGAGGATGTGACTCAAGTGTGTGTGTGTGTGTGTGTGTGTGTGTGTGTGTGTGTGTGTGTGTGTGTGTGTGTGTGTGTGTGTGTGTGTGTGTGTGTGTGTGTGTGTGTAGGAGAGGGGCTGAGACTCGTCGGTCGACACCCTGTCAGAATATCCGGACGATTCCCTCCCTTCTGAGACGGCCGGTGAATCCAGCTTTGGCAGGTTTAAACTGAGTCTATTGGTGTAGTGTGTTTGTGTGTGTTTCACTCTGACAGAGGGCAGCTTGCGTGTCCTCTCTCTCCACGGACAGAGCCACATGTGTGTTTAGGGAGCTGTACATTGACAACCCTAATCCTTGTCAGCTCAGTGTGATGGGCAATGCAGCTGCAGAATGAGGACGATGTGTGTGTGTGCGTGCGTGCGTGCGTGCGTGTGTGTGTGTGTGCATGCTTTGTTTGTACAGTCGTAGCCAAAAGTTTTGAGAATGACACAAATATTAATTTCCACAAAGTTTGCTGCTTCAGTGTCTTTAGATATTTTTGTCAGATGTTACTATGGAATACTGAAGTATAATTAAAAGCATTTCATAAGTGTCAAAGGCTTTTATTGACAATAACATGAAGTTGATGTAAGAGTCAATATTTGCAGTGTTGACCCTTCTTTTTCAAGACCTCTGCAATCCGCCCTGGCATGCTGTAAATGAACTTCTGGGCCACATCCTGATGGCAGCCCATTCTTGCATAATCAATGCTTGGAGTTTGTCAGAATTTGTGGGTGTTTGTTTGTCCACCCGCCTCTTGAGGATTGACCACAAGTTCTCAATGGGATTAAGGTCTGGGGAGTTTCCTGGCCATGGACCCAAAATATCAATGTTTTGTTCCCCGAGCCACTTAGTTATCACTTTTGCCTTGTGGCAAGGTGCTCCATCATGCTGGAAAAGGCATTGTTTATCACCAAACTGTTCCTGGATGGTTGGGAGAAGTTGCTCTCAGAGGATGTGTACCATTCTTTATTCATGGCTGTGTTCTTGGGCAAAATTGTGAGTGAGCCCACTCCCTTGGCTGAGAAGCAACCCCACACATGAATGGTCTGGGGATGCTTTACTGTTGGCATGACACAGGACTGATGGTAGCGCTCACCTTGTCTTCTCCGGACAAGCTTTTTTCTGGATGCCCCAAACAATCGGAAAGGGGATTCAGAGAAAATGACTTTACCCCAGTCCTCAGCAATCCCTGTACCTTTTGCAGAATATCAGTCTGTCCCTGATGTTTTTCCTGGAGAGAAGTGTCTTCTTTGCTGCCCTTCTTGACACCAGGCCATCCTCCAAAAGTCTTTGCCTCACTGTGCGTGCAGATGCACTCACACCTGCCTGCTGCTATTCCTGAGCAAGCTCTGTACTGGTGGTGCCCGATACCGCAGCTGAATCAACTTTAGGAGACGGTCCTGGCGCTTGCTGGACTTTCTTTAGCGCCCTGAAGCCTTCTTCACAACAATTGAACCGTTCTCCTTGAAGTTCTTGATGATCTGATAAATGGTTGATTTAGGTGCAATCTTACTGGCAGCAATATCCTTGCCTGTGAAGACCTTTTTTTGCAAAGCAATGATGACAGCACATGTTTCCTAGCAGGTAACCATTGTTGACTGAGGAAGAACAATGATTCCAAGCACCACCCTCCTTTTGAAGCTTCCAGTCTGTTATTCTAACTTTATCAGCATGACAGAGTGATCTCTAGCCTTGTCTTCATCAACACTCACACCTGTGTTAACAAGAGAATCACTGACATGTTGTCAGCTGGTCCTTTTGTGGCAGGGCTGAAATGCAGTGAAAATGTTTTTTGGGGATTCAGTTCATTTGCATGGCAAAGAGGGACTTTGCAATTAATTGCAATTCATCTGATCACTCTTCATAACATTCTGTAGTGTATGCAAATTGCCATCATACAAACTGAGGCAGCAGACTTTGTGAAAATTAATATTTGTGTCATTCTCAAAACTTTTGGCCACGACTGTATGTTCAGGATAACAGACACAGAGATGTAGTTATACTGTATACTGTATGTTATGGGGACAAACTAAAGAAAATACTTTTCACACCTTCCAATCTTTAGTCTATTTTCATCAGCTGAAGGACCATCCCACATTAAACTCTTACTTCTACTATTCTCATCACACTATCCTCTCAGGAGACAGCTTGGTGAAATATGCAACCCTGACATCTACAGTATATGCATAACTGGTGATATGAACCTGATGTCAATGTCCTTTCAAAAGGCACAGAGAGATGAGAGGAAGGTTATAAGATCTGTGGGTTAAAACATGATAAGGATACACATAATCTGAGTACACACACAGACTGATAGAGAGCTCTGTTGAAATCTGCTATCTTGTTCTGCACCCAACTAACTGAGCTCTCTGAACTTAAATGTTCTGGTCCCCCTTGGTCAGTTCAGAGTTATGATCGGCGACCTCTATGTTGATAAATGTGTCAGTTTTTCTTAATATGTTTACTAGTTTTCTATATTGTATATTGTATGTGTTTCATGTATTTATGCAGAGCTCATCTGTAAAAGAGACCCTAGTCTCAACATGACTATCCTGTCAAAATAAAGCTACAAAATGAAATGAAAAAAAGACATAATTAGTGGATCTGTAGCCTCTACCCTCCCACTCCCTTAGAGCGGCACACACAAGTCAGGAGAGGAGTGAAGAGCACTAAATCTGTATGCACACACACACATAGGGAAAGATAGAAGGAGAGAGAGAAAGAACTACAGACAGGGATGTATAAAGAGAGAGAAGGAGAGAGAGGGTGTAGTGAAATCTAGTCATCATGCATGCATTCCAAGTTTGGTAACGGAATGTTGAGGTTTGCTACATTCCGCTGCAGAGAAATTGATTTGTCTCTGGGCGGGACTTTCACTGGGCCAAGTCCTCCCTTGAGATGTTGGAGAATGTTGGGATGTTGGAGAATGTTGGGATGGTGGAGAATGTTTATATGAGAGATCGATGTGAGCAGCCCATCCCTGTGTTACAATTGCCTGTGTGTGTGTTTGTGTGTGTGTGTGTGTGTGTGTGTGTGTGTGTGTGTGTGTGTGTGTGTGTGTGTGTGTGTGTGTGTGTGTGTGTGTGTGTGTGTGTGTGTGTGTGTGTGTGTGTGTGTGTATGTGAGTATGTGTGTTAAAGTGAGTGAATGTGTGAAAGAGTGTTTATATGATGGGTTGATGTGAACCCGTTTCAATTTAATGACTGTCTATAACAACTGAAAAACAACACAAAGATTTATACAGAGTGTATTTGTGAGGAGCGAGACATTTGATACTGGTGATAAACCACTGACGAACACTGGCTGGGATCAGAAGCAGGCAGTTCTAGCTAAAGTCTAAAGTCTAGAACTGCCGCTTACGCTTAATCCGGACGCTTATAAGAAGTCTCGCTATGCCCTCAGACGAACCATCAAACAGGCAGAGCGTCAATATAGGACTAAGAACGACCCCCCCCCTTTGTTTTTAAAATGCTGCCACTCGCTGTTTATTATCTATGCACGGCCACTTGACAAATTACCTTGACTAACCTGTATCCCCGCACATTGACTAGGTACCGGTACCCCCTGTATATGGCCTCGTTAATGTTATGTCATTTTCTTGTGATACTTTTAGATTTTATTTGTAAAAAAATTAAAAATCACTTTAGTTGATTTAGTAAATATTTTCTTAACGCTATTTCTAGAACTGCATTGTTGGTTAAGGGCTTGTTAGTATGCATTTCACGGTAAGGTTGTATTCGGCGCATGTATTCAGCGCATGTGACAAATAAATGCATAAATGTACATTTATGTGTGTGTCTTCATCTCCGGTCGTACCTGCTTGGTTGGTAGTGATGGTCACAGCAGCATATTGCCTCATTGTTGGGGCTAACTGGGACACTCCATTTTGAGCTTCGATCTCGAAGGTGTAGTTGGTGTGAGCCAGCAGATCTCCCACGGTTACGGTAGTGTTCTGCAGGCCTGCAGCACGGGGGAGGAACCGCACATTACTGCGACACGCCTCACACACCCTCTGGCCCTGCCTGCAGCGCTTACACAGCACGGTGAAGGTAACATCCTTACGACCTCCTGTGTCCTCCGGCCAGGACCAGTCCAGAATCACTGAGGTCTCATTGATGACTGAGATCACGTTACGAGGAGCGGAGGGAGGACCTGAAGAGGGAGGGAGAGAGAGCGAGAGAGAGAGAGAGAGAGAGAGAGAGAGAGAGAGAGAGAGAGAGAGAGAGAGAGAGAGAGAGAGCAATGAAAATATATAACATTTCTTGAGCGGATGGTCAGGGAGCCAGGAACATAAATCCCTTGAATACAGCAAAGTGACCTCAAGAAGCCCAAACAGATCAAATATTTGACTAAAACATAATAATTTCAAACATTATAATTGAATACTATCACATACAGTGCATTCGGAGGGTATTCAGACCACCTGACTTTTTCCACATTATGTTACGTTACAGCCTTATTCTAAAATAAGTATTCAGACCCTTTGCTATGAAACTCAAAATTGAGCTCAGGTGCATCCTGTTTCCATTGATCATCCTTGAAATGTTGCCACAACTTAATTGGAGTCCACCTGTGGTCAATTCAATTGATTGGACATGATTTGGAAAAGCACACACCTGTCTATATAAAGTCCCACAGTTGACAGTGCATGTCAGAGCAAAAACCAAGCCACGAGGTTGAAGGAATTGTCTGTAGAGCACCGAGACAGGATTGTGTCGAGGCACAGATCTGGGGAAGGGTACCAAAAAATGTCTGCAGCATTGAAGTTCCCCAAGAACACAGTGGCCTCCATCATTACTAAATGGAAGAGATTTGGATCCACCAAGACTCTTCCTAGAGCTGGCCACCCGGCCCAACTGAGCAATCGAGGGAGAAGGGCCTTGGTCAGGGAGGTGACCAAGAACCTGATGGTCACTCTGACAGAGCTTCAGAGTTCCTCTGTGGAGATGGGAGAACCTTCCAGAAGGACAACCATCTCTGCAAAACTCCACCAATCAGGCCTTTATGGTAGAGTGTCCTGACGGAAGCCACTCCTCAGTAAAAGGCACATGATAGCCCACTTGGAGTTTGCCAAAAGGCACGTAAAGGACTCACAGACCATGAGATCAAGATTCTCTGGTCTGATGAAACCAAAATTGTCCTGAATGCCAAGCTTCACATCTGGAGGAAACCTGGCACCATCCCTACGGTGAAGCATGGTGGTGGCAGCATCATTCTGTGGGGATGTTTTTCAGCGGCAGTGACTGGGAGATTAGTCACGATCGAGAGAAAGATGAACGTAACAAAATACAGAGACAACCTGTGTGATCATCCTGTCTGGGTTGTGCCGTGGCGGAGATCTTTGTGGGCTATACTCAGCCTTGTCTCAGGATGGTAAGTTGGTGGTTGAAGATATCCCTCTAGTGGTGTGGGGGCTGTGCTTTGGCAAAGTGGGTGGGGTTATATCCTTCCTGTTTGGCCCTGTCCGGGGGTGTCCTCGGATGGGGCCACAGTGTCTCCTGACCCCTCCTGTCTCAGCCTCCAGTATTTATGCTGCAGTAGTTTATGTGTCGGGGGGCTAGGGTCAGTTTGTTATATCTGGAGTACTTCTCATGTCCTATTCGGTGTCTTGTGTGAATTTAAGTGTGCTCTCTCTAATTTTCTCTCTCTCTCGGAGGAGGACCTGAGCCCTAGGACCATGCCTCAGGACTACCTGACATGATGACTCCTTGCTGTCCCCAGTCCACCTGGCCGTGCTGCTGCTCCAGTTTCAACTGTTCTGCCTTATTATTATTGGACCATGCTGGTCATTTATGAACATTTGAACATCTTGGCCATGTTCTGTTATAATCTCCACCCGGCACAGCCAGAAGAGGACTGGCCACCCCACATAGCCTGGTTCCTCTCTAGGTTTCTTCCTAGGTTTTGGCCTTACTAGGGAGTTTTTCCTAGCCACCGTGCTTCTACACCTGCATTGCTTGCTGTTTGGGGTTTTAGGCTGGGTTTCTGTACAGCACTTTGAGATATCAGCTGATGTACGAAGGGCTATATAAATAAATTTGATTTGATTTGATCCTTAAGGAAAATCTGCTCCAGAGCGCTCAGGACCTCAGACTGGGCAAAGGTTCACCTTCCAACAGGACAATGACCCTAAGCACATAGCTAAGTTTCTGAATGTGCTTGAGTGGCACAGCCAGAGCCCGGACTTGAAACCAATCGAACATCTGTGGAGAGACCTGAAAATAGCTGTGAGTGACGCTCCCCATCCAACCTGACTGAGTTTGAGAGGATCTGCAGAGAAGAATGGGAGAAACTCCCCAAAAATAGGTGTGCCAAGCTTGTAGCGTCATACCCAAGAAGACTTGAGGCTGTAATCGCAGCCAAGGATGCTTCAACAAAGTACTGAGTAAAGGGTCTGAATACTTATGTAAATGTGTTTTTTTTTATATATATATATACAGTATATATAAATATATATATATTTTTGTCGTTGTTTTTTTTGCAAACATTTCTAAAAACCTGTTTTTGCTTTGTCATTATGGGGTATTGTGTGTAGATTTATGAGGGTGGGGGGACAATTTAATCAATTTTATAATAAGGCTGTAATATAACAAAATGTTGAACGTTCGAATGCACTGTATATCTGTCTATTAGGCGTGGGAATACTTTAAAACAGATTTCCTAAATGAAAATAACTTGGAGCTGATTTGGGCCAAATTCATCCCACGGGCCGGCAGTTCAGGAACCCTGTAATATATAAATCAATCTGTGTGTGTGATGCAGTGACAGCAGTCTCTCTCTTTGGGCAGAAGATTCAGTTCAGTCACCAGTCACAGGGAGGGAGAATGGAGAAAGCAAGGACACGGAATAAGGCCAAACCTTTATAGACTCTCTCTGACAGATGGAAATGGCAGGTTTTACTGTGAACAGATTCTCTGAATATTTCCAGACTTTAATATCAGACCTATGGAAGTCATTACACCAGGAACTAACCAGAACCACTGAAGAGATCCACTGTAAAGAATTGGAACGAGGGAGGAGATAGGGTGAGGAGGATTGATTTTGACAATAGAAAGCCTTGTTGGTTTGTTTGTTAGTCTATGGTGTTGGGGTTCAGATGGTGGATACAGTAAACTCTACAGTACTATACTGTTCTAGCTCCTTGACTCCACTCTACTGCACATTCACAACGCTCATCTAGCTGCCTGAACATAATACTAATGACACCAGAGATCTGGGTTTCGCATCACTCTCCAACCTCAGGCTGCTACATAGGGTGTGTCATGTATAGAGGTATAGAGCACCAGATGTAATATGATCAGTGGAGCAGTGGGTGGAGATCAGTTCATACAGTCATACTGGTGTAAATATATGTTCCTGTCCAATCTTGACCTTCCTTTCCAGACTCCTGCTCATTACCTTAGTCTATAAAGGTTTTAGGACTGTAAAACAGACCTCTACCAGATCAGTATGAGGAATCTGGAAATACTGGTATGCTGTGGTTGTTCTGAACTCCCCCCAGGGACTACAGACATGGCTGCTGCTGCTGGTTTAATAGGACAGCAGTCATCAAGGATTCCAGGGCAGTGATCTATGGGTAATGTAGTTTAGGATACGGCCATCTGCTTCTGTAAACCATCCGGATACAGCTCAGAGAGAGAGAGAGAGAGAGGAATGATGATGAGAGAGAAAAAGAGCGAGAGAAAGAAATGTTGTCCTCAGAGACACTGTGGCTGAAATTGTTGAGAGAATATACAAATAGAGAGTAAACTCTTTTTGGCTCTCACTCACTCACACACACAAATGCACGCACATGCTCACTTGCTCGCACGCACGCACGCGCACGCACACACACACACACACACACACACACACACACACACACACACACACACGCACACACACGCACGCACAAACTTACACTAACAAACACAAACACACAGACTTACGTGTGCAGGCCATAGATGGCGGGTCTCCATCAGCACGGAAGTAGTTTTTCTCACAGCCACAGTGTAGCGCTCCCTCATGATGGGTGAAGCTGTGAGGTGGACACTTAGAACACTGGACATTACCCAGCAGAGACTTATAGAACCCTGCTCTGCATGCTGGAGAGAGAAGGAGAGGGAGGGGGAGAGAGAGAGGGAGGGGGAGAGAGAGAAGGGGAGGGGGAGAGAGAGAAGGAGAGGGAGGGGGAGAGAGAGAAGGAGAGGAAGGGGGTGAGAGAGAAGGTGAGGGGGGAGAGAGAGAAAGAGAGGGAGGGGGAGAGAGAGAAGGAGAGGGAGGGGGAGAGAGAGAAGGAGAGGGAGGGGGAGAGAGAGAAGGAGAGGAAGGGGGTGAGAGAGAAGGAGAGGGGGAGAGAGAGAAGGAGAGGGAGGGGGAGAGAGAAATGGTGAGGGAGGGGGAGAGAGAGAAGGAGAGGGAGGGGGAGAGAGAGAAGGAGAGGGAGGGGGAGAGAGAGAAGGAGAGGGGAGAGAGGGGGAGAGAAAGAAGGAGAGGGAGGGGGAGAGAGAAGGGGAGGGAGGGGGAGAGAGAGAAGGAGAGGGAGGGGAGGGGGAGAGAGAGAAGGAGAGGGAGGGGGAGAGAGAGAATGAGAGGAAGGGGGAGAGAGAAAAGGAGAGGGAGGGGGAGAGAGAAAAGGAGAGGGAGGGGGAGAGAGAAAAGGAGAGGGAGGGGGAGAGAGAAAAGGAGAGGGAGGGGAGGGGGAGAGAAGGAGAGGGAGGGGGAGAGAGAGAAGGAGAGGGGGGAAGAGAGAGGAGAGGGAGGGGGTGAGAGAGAAGGAGAGGGAGGGGAGGGGGAGAGAAGGAGAGGGAGGGGGAGAGAGAGAAGGAGAGGTAGGGGAGGGGGAGAGAGAGAAGGAGAGGGAGGGGAAGAGAGAGAAGGAGAGGTAGACAGTGAGAGAGAAGGAGATGGAGGGGGAGAGAGAGAAGGAGAGGGAGGGGGTGAGAGAGAGAGATGTGGTGAGTATATATAGCAGAATTGACAATAACAATAACGTTCCATAGAGAAATGAAAAATGTCACGACAATAGATCAAATCATATCCATAAAGGTATAATTAATAACTAGAAAAATACAGAATGAAAGACACATGGTGAGAGAGAGAGAGGTCAACAGGAGGAGGACGAAAGACGGGAGATTTTTTTTTGGGGGGGGGGGATGATGACACCTTCTTTTTTTCCAATCAAACCTTTCATTACTGTACAGGCTAGATGAATGACTTTAATCTTCTCTGATGACCGTGAGTATGAACCCACCTCCACAACCACACAACCACACACACACTGTAAATCTATAGCGGGGGTAATGGAAGAGAAGAATAGAACATGAAAACAGTGCCTCTCTCCCAGACCCATCCAGGACCCAGTATGAATGATGTAAATTAAGCTGTTGAAAAGGAGGGGGGGCTCAGTAACTACACTATTCACCATGATCCTGTTCTACTCCTAATGAACGGGGAGAATGACCAAATCACCAACATATCCCGCTCTCCTCCTCTCTTATTTCAGATCTTATAATTGTCATCTGATCCATGCTGAGCAGCAACACTTTAAAGTCAGCGAGCAGATTCTCTCAGAGACGTTTAACTCCACTTTCCAGCCCAGACTCTATAAGGGTTAAGGGTGTGTGTGTGTGTTACACTTCTGTAATGTTATTCTTTTAGAGAATCAGCAGGCAGCACATAGTACAGATATACAGTAGCTGCTTCCGGACATAACAGTAACAAATACAGAGGAGTAGAAATGTCCCCCGTCAGCTGTATAATGGGATAACCACCCAGTCAGCAGTATAATGGGATAACCACCCAGTCAGCAGTATAATGGGATAACCACCCAGTCAGCAGTATAATGGGATAACCACCCAGTCAGCAGTATAATGGGATAACCACCCAGTCAGCTGTATAATGGGATAACCACCCAGTCAGCAGTATAATGGGATAACCACCCAGTCAGCTGTATAATGGGATAACCACCCAGTCAGCAGTATAATGGGATAACCACCCAGTCAGCAGTATAATGGGATAACCACCCAGTCAGCTGTATAATGGGATAACCACCCAGTCAGCAGTATAATGGGATAACCACACAGTCAGCTGTATAATGGGATAACCACCCAGTCAGCTGTATAATGGGATAACCACCAGGTCAACTGTATAATGGGATAACCAAAAGGTCAGCTGTATAATGGGATAACCACCCAGTCAGCTGTATAATGGGATAACCACCCAGTCAGCAGTATAATGGGATAACCACCCAGTCAGCTGTATAATGGGATAACCACCCAGTCAGCAGTATAATGGGATAACCACCCAGTCAGCAGTATAATGGGATAACCACCCAGTCAGCTGTATAATGGGATAACCACCCAGTCAGCAGTATAATGGGATAACCACCCAGTCAGCAGTATAATGGGATAACCACCCAGTCAGCTGTATAATGGGATAACCACAAAGTCAGCTGTATAATGGGATAACCACCCATTCAGCTGTATAATGGGATAACCACCCAGCCAGCTGTATAATGGGATAATCACCCAGTCAGCAGTATAATGGGATAACCACCCAGTCAGCAGTATAATGGGATAACCACACAGTCAGCTGTGTAATGGGATAACCACCCAGTCAGCAGTATAATGGGATAATCACCCAGTCAGCAGTATAATGGGATAACCACCCAGTCAGCAGTATAATGGGATAACCACCCAGTCAGCAGTATAATGGGATAACCACCCAGTCAGCTGTATAATGGGATAACCACCCAGTCAGCAGTATAATGGGATAACCACCCAGTCAGCAGTATAATGGGATAACCACCCAGTCAGTATAATGGGATAACCACCCAGTCAGCTGTATAATGGGATAACCACCCAGTAAGCAGTATAATGGGATAACCACTCAGTCAGTATAATGGGATAACCACCCAGTCAGCAGTATAATGGGATAACCACCCAGTCAGGAGTATACTGGGATAACCACCCAGTCAGCAGTATAATGGGATAACCACCCAGTCAGCAGTATAATGGGATAACCACACAGTCAGCAGTACAATGGGATAACCACCCAGAAAGCAGTATAATGGGATAACCACCTAGTCAGCAGTATAATGGGATAACCACACAGTCAGCAGTATAATGGGATAACCACCCAGTCAGCAGTATAATGGGATAACCACCCAGTCAGCAGTATAATGGGATAACCACCCAGTCAGCAGTATAATGGGATAACCACCCAGTCAGCAGTATAATGGGATAACCACCCAGTCAGCAGTATAATGGGATAACCACCCAGTCAGCTGTATACCCATGCATAACGCAAACAGCACAACAAAGAATGAACCCCTAAATGAACCCCTAAATGAACCCCT
>NC_092168.1:28767183-28774683 GCF_045791955.1 Oncorhynchus clarkii lewisi | reverse complement strand
GAGGATGAAGAAAATATAAATTCAATTAATCAACTCATCAAAGGCTTATTAGAATTTGTGCTGAGTCGCAGGACCGCTGAGATCCCAACATCACCCCTAGGTGAGGAGAGAGGGCGTGTGGGGGAGGGGAGGTTTTTGGTTTGAGGGTGAATGGAGAGGGTGAGTGAGAGTGAGTGTAAAGCTGTTTCCTGCATTGATAACAATAAATGTTGTCGAGGCCTCCCATGGAATGCCTGGCTCAGGCACCACAGTCTCTCTGCTCTGCAGGCTCTATAGCCACAGCTGGCTCTTTGTGGAAAGCTATAAAACTGAGACATGGTAAATATGCCAACCTCTCTCTCTCACACAACAAACACACACCCACAGGCATGGACCATCTCCTTGCCGCATCCACAGAGGATGCAATAACCTTTTCCCACATCCTCCACTTTAGCCGGGTCACTGAGAGAATTCAGGACATCACGCTGCCCACACACACACACACACACACACACACACACACACACACACACACACACACACACACACACACACACACACACACACACACACACACACACACACACACACACACACACACACACACACACACACACACACACACACACACACAGCAGGTCATTGAGAAACTCCAGGACATTGCCACTCTGGAACCCTCAAGCCTCCAGTCTGCTGCCTCCAACCACCCAGAGAGACAGAATTAAACAAGAAGAAGAAGGGAACATTAAAGGAGGGGAAGAGGGGGATGAGGTGTCTGAGGACAACTAAGCCTATTAACATAATGTCTAAAGCCTGTCTATATCTCTCTTTCTTTCTCCCTCTCGCTGTCTGTCTGTCAGTCTCTCCATCTTTCTTTCTCCCAGCCTCTTTCTGTGTCCATCTCATTCTGTCTTGGGTCTCTGTCTCATTCCCTCAGTGACTAGTGGACCCACCACAGTTTCACATCTCATGCTGATAAATCTATGTGTTGGACAGATGACGGTGGGGGGTGCATATAGGGGAATTTGGGGATGGGGGATACCCCCGAACACATACACACACCAGCCATAAACCCCATTCCATCCCTATTCTCCTCTTCCCAAGGCTATTGTAGAGAGGTGAATGCCTGTGTCCGGGATGCAGTGATGATAACTACACCCCCGAGACACACAGAGACAGAGAGAGAGAGGGGTAGAGACAGATCCTGCACCAGCGTGATTTACTGCCAGCCTGTCTTTGTGTTCCTGTGTGGGAACATTGGCCATTGGTGGCCATATGGCCGTTTCCACGACTACTATTGAGGCTACAGATTTTTGATGTGCCTTAGGGACAGAGGGATTCACAGAGAAAGATCAGCCAACAGCCAATAGTCTGTTCTCTGTTTATCTCCCTCAGGACAGAGAGAGAAGAGAAATGGGACAGACCGAGAGAATAGTATTTAGACTCCTCATGCATCATTAAACATACAGTAGGGTTGGCATGTATGTGGCATGTTTGTGCAGACATGTGTAGCCCCGGTAGAGGGGAGGTTTGGTGACCAGTGCCAGTGACAGGGAGGGAAGGGTCCTCTTTAAGACTGGGCAGAAATAGGTCAGCTAGAACAACACAGCCACAGCTAGGACCAACACACACAGACACACACACTGTGAGAGAGGATGGCCCATTTCCACTCCCCTGTCTTCAGTCTTTATAAAACGGTCAAAGAAGCCAAACACAACAGGCTCTATCCTTTCTGTGTTTCCTCTGAACAGTGTGGCTACTCTAGCTCTGTAGTGCCCCAGTCTCACACATAGTGAATGGGATTAATAGTCATCTATATGGAAGGTGACATTAAAAGACATGTTAATGTTTTATTCGCACAGCTGACAACTCAGTGTAGCAATGCTTGGTCTACTAAAGTCACCAGGGGAAGAAGGGTTACGCAGCACTGGTGAGGGGAACAAAACAGTCTGACTTCTCTCTCTCTCTCTCTCTCTCTCTCTCTCACACACACACACACACACACACACACACACACACACAGACACAGACACAGACACAGACACACACACACACACACACACACACACAATGACAGAGTATGCTTTCCCAGTCCTCTACTGCCATATGCCACCTCACTGGAGGCCTGAAATCTAAAGCAACATGGCGGACTGTGAAACGGGGTTTCCTCAGACACAGGCAGGGGCTGGGAGTTGAGGGTCGGAGGCAGTAGCAGGGTGTGTGTGTATGTGTGTGTGAGATAGTTAGATTCCCTAGGCAGGTGTCTCAGCAGTGATCCAGGCCTTACACCTCTAAATCACTCCTCTTCTGACACATACTCTACGGGGCGTCGCTCCATGTGTTACGGCTGGGCCCCATTCATCTAATCTAAGTGTGTCTGAGATTGTCTGTGTCTGTGTGTGTGCTGTCAGAGAGACAGAGCAGCGCAGGTGAAGTACATATAGACAATGTAGATGGGCCCAGACATCGTGGCACAGTCAGTCAACACATCAAGAATCTCACCTGACCTGGGCCTCACCCTTCCTCACCCACTCCTCACACCTCACCTTTTCCTCACCCACTCCTCACCCCTCACCCTTTCCTCACCCATTCCTCACCCCTCACCCTTTCCTCACCCATTCCTCACCCTTCACCCTTTCCTCACCCCTCACCCTTTCCTCACCCCTCACCCTTTCCTCACCCCTCACCCACCGCTGCTTCCCGGTTGATCTTCACACATGTATGCAACACGGATGCACACATAGGAACTCACTCATAAATTGCGACGTCCATACATTCCCTCACAGTATACCCAGCCCCAGTGTACGTGTACAGTGTTACATGAGGTGTTTACATTATTCTGATGACAAAAACACACAAGCAGACAGACCTCTGGGTATTTATGGGAGAGTTTTATAAAAGGAAACACAACATAGTCTCAGATCAGAGACGTGTGTGTGTGTGTGTGTGTGTGTGTGTGTGTGTGTGTGTGTGTGTGTGTGTGTGTGTGTGTGTGTGTGTGTGTGTGTGTGTGTGTGTGTGTGTGTGTGTGTGTGTGTGTGTGTGTGTGTGTGTGTGTGTGTCTGTGATGTAGAGTAGATGGATGTGGTGACAGAAAGCAGGATGCCTGTCACCATATTGGTTTTCAGAGAGATATGTCCCTGTCTCTCTGCTCCTATTTGTCACCATAGGGTCTGTCCAGTGACAGCTACACTGACCTATCCATCAGGGGTAGGAGGGGACAGCGCTCCTTCTCTCAAACCTTCTGGAGAAGACAATGACAGGAAGAGAGAGAGTGAGAGATAGAGAGAGAGAGAGTCTCCTTTACCCTCCCATTAAAGAAATAACAGTCACATCCTAGGAGCTGAATTCAGCAAAACTATACTCACACACCATGGTATATTTGTGTGTGTGTGTATGTGTGTGTGTGTGTGTGTGTGTGTATGTGTGTTCCTTCCTGTCTCCTGGCTGCTTAGCATCAGTATTAGTCTTACTGATGTGTTAAAACAGCAGGGTGGAGCTCAGAGACGGACACAGTAAAAAACAAGCCCTTTGGTGGGCCCCTCTGTTCAGGCAGGATTGATACACACACACACACACACACACACACGCACACACACACGCAGGCACGCACGCGCATACACAAGCACACGTACGCGCGCGCACACACACACACACACACACACACACACGTGGCGGCTCATACTGTAACATTGGTCAAAGAAACACACTTCAGGACACAAACAGGCTAAGTGCTCTTCAGTAAGTCTACTTCTGTGAGTGTAGGCTAGTGCTGAGCGATTAACCAACATTCAGGCTATTTCTTTGGTTTTTCCAACAACTGATGTTGATTCAGTTATTTGAATTCCATTTGGTTTGTTTGTTTTCAGTGAGCTGAATGCGCACATTGCACAGTTTCTCTCGAGATAAATCAGATCAAGCCCGAACTGTGCGATGTAGTAAGGAGTTGTAGTTTCCAACAGGCCAATATTCTACATAGTTTAGTGCAGAAAACGTGATAATTAAATACAATGACCATAATGCATTGCGCGCCTACTTGTCTGGTCTGTGTGTTTGGTTTATGTCTGCTATGTTATGTTAGTGTGGGGCAGACATGGAGATGGAGAAGAGACAGAAGAATGTGTGATGGAGAGGGATAGAGAGCAGTTGCTTCGCCAGGTACCTCTACCTGAAAATACATGATCATAAATACACAATTAAAGTATGCCTTATTTACTTTGAAAGATGAATAAAATTGAGATTTTATCAGACAGCAGCTCTACAGAGATTAGACTTGGAATGAAATAATAATCATAATCATAATCATATAGAACAAATGTAATATACACAGCAACTGATTTATTTTATTAAAGTAAAGTCATGTGAATAAGTGATGTTTAATAGCAGCCATGGGCAGTCACTGCCATCATGGGACTTGTATTCATTTACTTGTATGGTGTTACAGCATTCAACCCACATAATGCATAGTGCATTTAAGGTTTTTAAAACAGAAATCAAAAAGGAGCCATTAATCACCAAATGCCCACTACTATTACTGCCCCTCTCCCTCTCTCTCTCATCCCCAGATACTGTGGCTCCATTCACTAGTGTTTCAGAATCATTGAGACAGAGGGATGGAGAGAGGTACAATACAGAATGGGGTTCACTCCAACATTCATCATAACCACCACTAAACCAACACTATGGCTGAAAGCTGACAGGGAGAGAGAATAGAGAGAGAAAAGAGAGAGAGAATAGAGAGAGAGAATAGAGAGAGAGAATGCAGAGAGAATAGAGAGAGGAAAGAGAGAGGAAAGAGAGAGAGAATAGAGAGAGAGAATAGAGAGAGAGAATAGAGAGGGGAAAGAGAGAGAGAATAGAGAGAATAGAGAGAGAATAGAGAGAGAATAGAGAGAGAATAGAGAGAGAATAGAGAGAGAATAGAGAGAGGAAAGAGAGAGAGAATAGAGAGGGGAAAGAGAGAGAGAATAGAGAGAGAGAATAGAGAGAGAATAGCGAGAGGAAAGAGAGAGAGAATAGAGAGAGGAAAGAGAGAGAATATAGAGAGAATAGAGAGAGGAAAGAGAGAGAATAGAGAGAGGAAAGAGAGAGAGAATAGAGAGAGGAAAGGGAGAGAGAATAGAGAGAGGATAGAGAGAGAGAGAATAGAGAGAGAATAGAGAGAGAATAGAGAGAGGAAAGAGAGAGGAAAGAGAGAGAGAAAAGAGAGAGAATAGAGAGAAGAAAGAGAGAGAATAGAGAGAGGAAAGAGAGAGAATAGAGAGAGGAAAGATAGAGAATATAGAGAGGAAAGAGAGAGAGGAAAGAGAGAGAGAATAGAGAGAGGAAAGAGAGAGAGAATAGAGAGAGGAAAGGGAGAGAGAATAGAGAGAGAATAGAGAGAGAGAATAGAGAGAGGAAAGGGAGAGAGAATAGAGAGAGAATAGAGAGAGGAAAGAGAGAGAGAATAGATAGAGAGAATAGAGAGAGGAAAGAGAGAGGAAAAAGAGAGAATAGAGAGAGAGAGAATAGAGAGAGGAAAGGGAGCGAGAATAGAGAGAGAATAGAGAGAGGAAAGAGAGAGGAAAAAGAGAGAATAGAGAGAGAGAATAGAGAGAGGAAATGGAGAGAATAGAGAGAGGAAAGAGAGAGAATAGAGAGAGAATAGAGAGAGAAAAGGGAGAGAGAATAGAGAGAGGAAAGAGAGAGGAAAAAGAGAGAATAGAGAGAGAGAATAGATAGAGAGAATAGAGAGAGGAAAGAGAGAGGAAAAAGAGAGAATAGAGAGAGAGAGAATAGAGAGAGGAAAGGGAGGAAAGGGAGAGAATAGAGAGGACCTAGATCAGTAGTCTTTACAGGGAGAGAATGGGACCTCTTCATAAGTGGATCTATGGTCTGGAAACATCCATCACAGGCGAAAAGACATATGAAGAGAGGGCACACACCCACCCACACACACACACACACACACACACACACACACACACACACACACACACACACACACACACAAACACAAACACGAACAAACATACACACACATGAACATACACACACATGAACACACACACACATGAACACACACACACATGAACATACACACACATGAACATACACACACATGAACACACACACACACGTGTCCGCTCCCCCTGGTGGCCCCTTGTAATGACAGAATGAAAGGCTGTCTGACGGATGGACTGACTTTCATCACGTTTAATCAGCTACGTCCTGCAATAGTGATGAACAGCCCTTTCACTTGGAGAGAAAGGACAGAGAGGGAGGAAAATAAGAGGGAGGACAGAGAGAGGCAGGAAAAGAAGAGGGAGGACAGAGAGAGGGGGGAAAAGAAGAGGGAGGACAGAGAGAGGGGGGAAAAGAAGAGGGAGGACAGAGAGAGAGAGGAAAAGAAGAGGGAGGACAGAGAGAGGGGGGAAAAGAAGAGGGAGGACAAAGAGAGGGGGGAAAAGAAGAGGGAGGACAGAGAGAGGGAGGAAGAGAAGAGGGATGACAGAGAGGGAGGAAAAGAAGAGCGAGGACAGAGAGGGAGGAAAAGAAGAGGGAGGACAGAGAGGGAGGATAGGAAGAGGGAGGACAGAGAGAGGGAGGAAAAGAAGAGGGAGGACTGAGAGAGAGAGGAAAAGAAGAGGGAGGACAGAGAGAGAGAGGAAAAGAAGAGGGAGGACAGAGAGAGGGAGGAAAAGAAGAGGGAGGACAGAGAGAGGGAGGAAAAGAAGAGTGAGGACAGAGAGAGGGAGGAAAAGAAGAGTGAGGACAGAGAGAGGGAGGAAAAGAAGAGGGAGGACAGAGAGAGGGAGGAAAAAAAGAGGGAGGACAGAGAGGGAGGAAAAGAAGAGGGAGGACAGAGAGAGGGAGGATAGGAAGAGGGAGGACAGAGAGAGGGAGGAAAAGAAGAAGGAGGACAGAGCGAGGGAGGAAAAGAAGAGGGAGGACTGAGAGAGGGAGGAAAGAAAAAGGGAGGACAGAGAGAGAAAAGGAAAAAAAGAGGGAGGACAGAGATAGAGGAAAAGAAGAGGGAGGAAAAGATAAAGAGAGAGGGCACAAAACGACTGAACTTCAATCCAAATAACCTTCACTGACTGAATTAGGAGGCAACCTGCCCTCCTCCCCACCCAACTTTTCAACATATACAGTGGGGCAAAAAAGTATTTAGTTAGCCACCAATTGTGCAAGTTCTCCCACTTAAAAATATGAGAGAGGCCTGTAATTTTCATCATAGGTACACTTCAACTTTGACAGACAAAATGAGAAAAAGAATCCAGAAAATCACATTGTAGGATTTTTAAGTAAGTGGAAAATAAGTATTTGGTCACCTACAAACAAGCTAGATTTCTGGCTCTCACAGACCTGTAACTTCTTCTTTACGAGGCTCCTCTATCCTCCACTCGTTACCTGTATTAATGGCACCTGTTTGAACTTGTTATCAGTATAAAAGACACCTGTCCACAACCTCAAACAGTCACACTCCACTATGGCCAAGACCAAAGAGCTGTCAAAGGACACCAGAAACAACATTGTAGA